>NC_139347.1:114617150-114639650 GCF_055883805.1 Amblyomma maculatum | reverse complement strand
CACTCCCGAGCTGGGCTCGTTGGTCTTGGGTAGCCGAGATAACTTGTTTCGCCGGTTTCGAGAAGGTGGACTTGGGCTTGCTCATCTATTTGTACGCCAACTGGTTAATCGTTTTATTTTCCTCCGTGACGTCTCAGACCCTTTCTTACGTACTGCGTGCCAAGTAAGGCTCGTGCGGGCAGTGCCCAATTTTGTTGTCTCTACGAGAAGTATTCCAGGGCGAATTTCCAAGTTTTTCCAAGAAATAGTAAGCAGTGTCCGAATTTTAACTGCTCGTTTTTCGGTAGAATACTTGAGTACAGTCAAAAAGAAGAAACTGTACAATGATATTTGTGACTTTTTCCTCTTCCTATGTAGAGAGCCTTGTACAGCGAGAGTCTAGGTCAAGACGTATTAAAACGCGTGAAAAGAATGCCAGTTTCTCCGGGGGTAAAGACGTTTTTCTTTAAGCTACACACAGGTACATTATCGGTAAAAACATTTTTCGAAGACAAGGGTTTTTATCTGCCCTGGGGTTCACGATGCCTAATATGTAAACAACCAGAGACAATAGACCATGTTTTTCTGCACTGCTGGGAGGGGGTTTATTTTTGGGACGTATTACAAAAAACACTTAAAAAAGAATTACCTTTAGATCCACACGGAATCAGGTTCCTGCCGACAGATAATGAAGATGATGTACCCCTAGACACCGTAATGTTGCTAGGATTACACAGTCTTTGGCGGTCCCGAATGGCGGGCTTCCACGTTGACCCTGAAGCTCGCCCTGCAAGGCTCCACTTTCGCCAGTGTATGTACACCTTCGTTGAAATGCCCAAAGCGATGAGTGCAGTCCCAGCATGGGTGGTGAAAGTTGAACCATTGGTAGAGTTGAAAGAATTTTAACTTGACAACGTCAACCCCAATAGGGTCAACGGCTTTTTTACCTGTGTCATAGTTATGTGAACATCACGAGCTGGAGTGTTCAGTTCAATTTGTGTGTCAACCTTGGTTATGTGTATGACAGCCGGCAATAAAGAAAAAGGAAGGGCTCGTTGGTCTAGGGGTATGATTCTCGTTTAGGGTGCGAGAGGTCACGGGATCAAATCCCGGACGATCGCTTTCTTATTTTGCTCGCGCTGGTGGCAGCTACTGCTTTTGCTAATCCCACACTCATTTGGTAGCCAGCGTAGTTGTGTGCCTTGCCGCTGCACTCATTCATGCACCACATAATACCGAGCCAAATAGAGCGCCTGTTGATTCTCCGTTTATGCTTTGCCCCTCGTAACATGTGATAGAAATTCACTGAGCGACTGTTCCCTCCCGGACTGGGCTCGTTGGTCTAGGGGTATGATTCTCGCTTAGGGTGCGAGAGGTCCCGGGTTCAAATCCCGGACGAGCCCTTTCTTCTTTTTGCTTGCGCTGGTAGCAGCCACTCCTTTTGCTAATCCCACGATTATTTCGTAGCCTGCGTCGTTGTCTGCCTTGCCGCTGCGCTCACTCATGCATCATTAGATACCCAGGCAAAGAGAGCGTCTGTTAATTCTCCATTTATGGTTTGCCCCTTGTCAGATATATGATAGAAATTCGCTGAGCGACTGTTCAATCCCGTGCTGGGCTCGTTGGTCTAGGGGTATGATTCTCGCTTAGGGTGCGAGAGGTCCCGGGTTCAAATCCCGGACGAGCCCTTTCTTCTTCTTCCTTGCGCTGGTGGCAGCTACTTGTTTTGCTAATCCCACACTCATTTGGTAGCCAGCGTAGTTGTCTGCCTTGCCGCTGCGCTCATTCATGCCCCATAAATACTCAGCCAAATAGAGCGCCTGTTGATTCTCCATTTATGCTTTGCCCCTCGTAACATATGATAGAAATTCACTGAGCGACTGTTCACTCCTGAACTGGGCTCGTTGGTCTAGGGGTATGATTCTCGCTTAGGGTGCGAGAGGTCCCGGATTCAAATCCCGGACGAGCCCTTTCTTCTTCTTCCTTGCGCTGGTGGCAGCTACTGCTTTTGCTAATCCCACACTCATTTGGTAGCCAGCGTAGTTGTCTGCCTTGCCGCTGTACTCATTCATGCACCATATAATACTCAGCCAAATAGAGCGCCTGTTGATTCTCCATTTATGCTTTGCCCCTCGTAACATGTGATATAAATTCACTGAGCGACTGTTCACTCCTGAACTGGGCTCGTTGGTCTAGGGGTATGATTCTCGCTTAGGGTGCGAGAGGTCCCGGGTTCAAATCCCGGACGAGCCCTTTCTTCTTCTTCCTTGCGCTGGTGGCAGCGACTGCTTTTGCTAATCCCACACTCATTTGGTAGCCAGCGTAGTTGTCTGCCTTGCCGCTGCACTCATTCATGCACCATATAATATTCAGCCAAATAGAGAGCCTGTTGATTCTCCATTTATGCTTTGCCCCTCGTAACATGTGAAAGAAATTCACTGAGCGACTGTTCACTCCTGAACTGGGCTCGTTGGTCTAGGGGTATGATTCTCGCTTAGGGTGCGAGAGGTCCCGGGTTTAAATCCCGGACGAGCCCTTTCTTCTTCTTCCTTGCGCTGGTGGCAGCTACTGCTTTTGCTAATCCCACACTCATTTGGTAGCCAGCGTATTTGTCCGCCTTGCCGCTGCACTCATTCATGCACCATATAATACTCAGCCAAATAGAGCGCCTTTTCATTCTCCATTTATGCTTTGCCCCTCGTAACATGTGATAGAAATTCACTGAGCGACTGTTCACTCCTGAACTGGGCTCGTTGGTCTAGGGGTATGATTCTCGCTTAGGGTGCGAGAGGTCCCGGGTTCAAATCCCGGACGAGCCCTTTCTTCTTCTTCCTTGCGCTGGTGGCAGCTACTGCTTTTGCTAATCCCACACTCATTTGGTAGCCAGCGTAGTTGTCTGCCTTGCCGCTGCACTCATTCATGCACCATATAATACTCAGCCAAATAGAGCGCCTGTTGATTCTCCATTTATGCTTTGCCCCTCGTAACATGTGATAGAAATTCACTGAGCGACTGTTCACTCCTGTGCTGGGCTCTAGGGGTATGATTCTCGCTTAGGGTGCGAGAGGTCCCGGGTTCAAATCCCGGAAGAGCCCTTTCTTCTTCTTCCTTGCGCTGGTGGCAGCTACTGCTTTTGCTAATCCCACACTCATTTGGTAGCCAGCGTAGTTGTCTGCCTTGCCGCTGCACTCATTCATGCACCATATAATACTCAGCCAAATAGAGCGCCTGTTGATTCTCCATTTATGCTTTGCCCCTCGTAACATGTGATAGAAATTCACTGAGCGACTGTTCACTCCTGAACTGGGCTCGTTGGTCTAGGGGTATGAATCTCGCTTAGGTTGCGAGAGGTCCCGGGTTCAAATCCCGGACGAGCCCTTTCTTCTTCCTTGCGCTGGTGGCAGCTACTGCTTTTGCTAATCCCACACTCATTTGTTAGCCAGCGTAGTTGTCTGCCTTGCCGCTGCACTCATTCATGCACCATATAATACTCAGCCAAATAGAGCGCCTGTTGATTCTCCATTTATGCTTTGCCCCTCGTAACATGTGATAGAAATTCACTGAGCGACTGTTCACTCCCGAGCTGGGCTCGTTGGTCTTGGGTTACCGAGATAACTTGTTTCGCCGGTTTCGAGAAGGTGGACTTGGGCATGCTCATCTATTTGTACGCCAACTGGTTAATCGTTTTATTTTCCTTCGTGACGTCTCAGACCCTTTCTTACGTATTGCGTGCCAAGTAAGGCTCGTGCGGGCAGTGCCCAATTTTGTTGTCTCTACGAGAAGTATTCCAGGGCGAATTTCCAAGTTTTTTCAAGAAATAGTAAGCAGTGTCCGAATTTTAACTGCTCGTTTTTCGGTAGAATACTTGAGTACAGTCAAAAAGAAGAAACTGTACAATGATATTTGTGACCTTTTTCCTCTTCCTATGTAGAGAGCCTTGTACAGCGAGAGTCTATGTCAAGACGTATTAAAACGCGTGAAAAGAATGCCAGTTTCTCCGGGGGTAAAGACGTTTTTCTTTAAGCTACACACAGGTACATTATCGGTGAAAACATTTTTCGAAGACAAGGGTTTTTATCTGCCTTGGGGTTCACGATGCCTAATATGTAAACAACCAGAGACAATAGACCATGTTTTTCTGCACTGCTGGGAGGGGGTTTATTTTTGGGACGTATTACAAAAAACACTTAAAAAAGAATTACCTTTAGATCCACACGGAATCAGGTTCCTGCCGACAGATAATGAAGATGATGCACCCCTAGACACCGTAATGTTGCTAGGATTACACAGTCTTTGGCGGTCCCGAATGGCGGGCTTCCACGTTGACCCTGAAGCTCGCCCTGCAAGGCTCTACTTTCGCCAGTGTATGTACACCTTCGTTGAAATGCCCAAAGCGATGAGTGCAGTGCCAGCAAGGGTGGTGAAAGTTGAACCATTGGTAGAGTTGAAAGAATTTTAACTTGACAACGTCAACCCCAATAGGGTCAACGGCTTTTTTACCTGTGTCATAGTTATGTGAACATCACGAGCTGGAGTGTTCAGTTCAATTTGTGTGTCAACCTTGGTTATGTGTATGACAGCCGGCAATAAAGAAAAAAGAAGGGCTCGTTGGTCTAGGGGTATGATTCTCGTTTAGGGTGCGAGAGGTCCCGGGTTCAAATCCCGGACGATCGCTTTCTTCTTTTTGCTCGCGCTGGCGGCAGCCACTGCTTTTGATAATCCCACACTCATTTGGTAGCCTGCGTTGTTGTCTGCCTTGCCCCTGCACTCATTCATGCACCACATAATACCGAGCCAAATAGAGCGCCTGTTCATTCTCCATTTATGCTTTGCCCCTCGTAACATGTGATAGAAATTCACTGAGCGACTGTTCACTCCCGAACTGGGCTCGTTGGTCCAGGGGTATGATTCTCGCTTAGGGTGCGAGAGGTCCCGGGTTAAATCCCGGACGAGCCCTTTCATCTTCTTCCTTGCGCTGGTGGCAGCTACTGCTTTTGCTAATCCCACACTCATTTGGTAGCCAGCGTAGTTGTCTGCCTTGGTTAGCCTCCACGTTTCAGCCCCATAGGTGAGTACAGGCAAGATGCAACTGTTGTATACTTTCCTCTTGAGCGATACCGGTAAGCTGCTAGTCATAATCTGCGAGTGCTTGCCAAATGCGCTCCATCCCAATCTTATTCTTCTTGTTATTTCCTTTTCATGATCCGGATCTGCGGTTACTACCTGTCCTAAGTAGATATATTCGCCTACTACTTCCAGTATTTCGCTACCTAATGTAAACTCCTGTTCCTTCCCGAGGCTGTTGAACATTACCTTAGTCTTCTGCATATTGATTTTCAAGCCTACCTTTCTACTTTTCCTGTTTAGGTCATCAATCATTATTTGCAATTCATCCCCCGAGTTGCTTAGCAAGGCAATGTCATCAGCAAATCGCAGATTACTGAGGTATTCTCCATCTACCCTTATCCCTAACTGCTCCCATTCCAAGTCTCTGAATACTTCCTCTAAACATGCTGTGAATAGTACTGGGGAGATTGTGTCTCCTTGCCTAACACCTTTCTTTATGGGAATTTTCTTGCTTTCTTTATGTAGAACTATGGTTGCTGTGCAGCCACTATATATATCTTCCAGCACTTTCACGTACGGCTCGTCTACCCCCTGATTTCGCAATGCCTGCATCACCGCCGAGGTTTCAACTGAGTCAAATGCTTTTTCGTAATCAATGAATGCTATGTATAAGGGCTGGTTATATTCCGAGCATTTTTCTATCACCTGATTGATGGTATGGATATGATCGATAGTAGAGTACCGTTTCCGAAACCCTGCTTGATCCTTTGCTTGATTGCAGTCTAAGGTTGTCATGATTCTATTAGCGATTACCTTAGTAAATACCTTATACGTAACAGACAGTAAGCTGATTGGTCTGTAATTTTTAAGGTCCTTAGAGTCCCCTTTCTTGTGAATGAGGATAATGTTTGCATTCTTCCATGGTTCCGGTACCGTCGATGACACCAGGCACTGCGTATACAGGGTGGCCAGTTTTTCTAGCACGATATCCCCCCCGTCCTTCAGCAAATCTGTAGTTATCTGATCCTCTCCAGCTGATTTCCCCCTTTTCATAGTTTCTAGTGCTTTCTTGACCTCGTCCTTCGTCACTGGTGGAACGTCTGACTGTTTTTCCCTACCGCCAATCTCATTACGGTCCTGACTACTTTGGCTACTGTAGAGATCTGTATAGAACTCCTCGGTTACTTTGACTATCTTTTCCATATTAGTGATGACGTTGCCCGCCTTGTCCCTTATTGCATACATCTGGTTTTTCCCTATGCCCAATTTCTTCTTTACCGCTTTAAGGCTTCCCCCGTTCTTTACAGCATGCTCAATTTTCTCCATGTTATACTTCCTTATATCGGCCACCTTGCGCTTATTGATTAGCTTTGATATCTCGGCCAATTCGATCTGGTCTGTTGGATTGGAAGCTTTCATACTCTGCCGTTTCTTAATCAAATCTTTCGTCTCCTTAGACAGCTTACCGGTATCCTCTCTAACTATCCTACCGCCTACTTCTACCGCGCACTCAGTAATGATATCTCTGAAATTATTGTTCCTTGCCTCTAGGGTAATGTCGCCATCCTCAGTTAGAGCTGAACACCTATTCTGTAGCGAGATCCTGAATTCTGCCCTCCCCCTCACCGCTAATTCGTTGATGGGTTTCTTTCTTACTAATCTATTGCGTTCCTTCTTCAGATTTAGGCTAATTCGGGACCTCACCATCCTGTGGTCACTACATCGAACTTTCCCGATTACTTCTACATCCTGCACAATGGCGGGGGTTGAACACATTATGAAGTCGATTTCATTTTTAGTCTCTCCGTTAGGACTTTTCCATGTCCATTTTCGGTTCTTCCGTTTGCTGAAGAAGGTATTCATGATTCGTAAGTTATTGCGCTCTGCAAACTCAACTAGTAACTCCCCTCTGCTATTCCTAGAACCAATGCCATAGTCACCTACTGCCTGGTCTCCTGCCTGTTTTTTCCCTACCTTGGCATTGAAGTCGCCCATTAGTACAGTATACTGCGTCTTTACTTTTCGCATTGCCGATTCTACATCTTCATAGAAGCTTTCAACTGCCTGGTCATCATAACTACATGTAGGTGCATAGGCCTGTACAACCTTCAGTTTATACCGCTTATTAAGCCTAATTACGATGCCTGCAACCCTCTCATTAATACTATAGAATTCATCTATATTACCCGCTATGTACTTATTGACAAGGAAACCTACTCCTAGTTGTCGCCTTTCTGGTAAACCTCGATAACACAGTACATGCCCGTCCTTCAGTACAGTATATGCCTCATTCGGCCTCCTAACCTCACTAAGCCCTATGACATCCCATTTCATGCCTTCTAGTTCCTCTAACAGCACTGCTAAACTAGCTTCACTAGCTAGAGTTCTAGCATTAAACGTTGCCAAGGTCAGTTTCCAATGGCGGCCTGTCCAGCGGAGCCAGGCTTTCTTAGCACCCCCTGCTGCGTCACAGGTCTGACCGCCGCCGTGGTCAGTTGTTCCGCACTCATTCATGCACCATATAATACTCAGCCAAATAGAGCGCCTGTTGATTCTCCATTTATGCTTTGCCCCTCGTAACATGTGATAGAAATTCACTGAGCGACTGTTCACTCCTGAACTGGGCTCGTTGGTCTAGGGGTATGATTCTCGCTTAGGGTGCGAGAGGTCCCGGGTTCAAATCCCGGACGAGCTCTTTCTTCTTCTTCCTTGCGCTGGTGGCAGCTACTGCTTTTGCTAATCCCACACTCATTTGGTAGCCAGCGTAGTTGTCTGCCTTGCCGCTGCACTCATTCATGCACCATATAATACTCAGCCAAATAGAGCGCCTGTTGATTCTCCATTTATGCTTTGCCCCTCGTAACATGTGATAGAAATTCACTGAGCGACTGTTCACTCCTGTGCTGGGCTCTAGGGGTATGATTCTCGCTTAGGGTGCGAGAGGTCCCGGGTTCAAATCCCGGAAGAGCCCTTTCTTCTTCTTCCTTGCGCTGGTGGCAGCTACTGCTTTTGCTAATCCCACACTCATTTGGTAGCCAGCGTAGTTGTCTGCCTTGCCGCTGCACTCATTCATGCACCATATAATACTCAGCCAAATAGAGCGCCTGTTGATTCTCCATTTATGCTTTGCCCCTCGTAACATGTGATAGAAATTCACTGAGCGACTGTTCACTCCTGAACTGGGCTCGTTGGTCTAGGGGTATGAATCTCGCTTAGGGTGCGAGAGGTCCCGGGTTCAAATCCCGGACGAGCCCTTTCTTCTTCTTCCTTGCGCTGGTGGCAGCTACTGCTTTTGCTAATCCCACACTCATTTGGTAGCCAGCGTAGTTGTCTGCCTTGCCGCTGCACTCATTCATGCACCATATAATACTCAGCCAAATAGAGCGCCTGTTGATTCTCCTTTTATGCTTTGCCCCTCGTAACATGTGATAGAAATTCACTGAGCGACTGTTCACTCCCGAGCTGGGCTCGTTGGTCTTGGGTTACCGAGATAACTTGTTTCGCCGGTTTCGAGAAGGTGGACTTGGGCATGCTCATCTATTTGTACGCCAACTGGTTAATCGTTTTATTTTCCTTCGTGACGTCTCAGACCCTTTCTTACGTATTGCGTGCCAAGTAAGGCTCGTGCGGGCAGTGCCCAATTTTGTTGTCTCTACGAGAAGTATTCCAGGGCGAATTTCCAAGTTTTTTCAAGAAATAGTAAGCAGTGTCCGAATTTTAACTGCTCGTTTTTCGGTAGAATACTTGAGTACAGTCAAAAAGAAGAAACTGTACAATGATATTTGTGACCTTTTTCCTCTTCCTATGTAGAGAGCCTTGTACAGCGAGAGTCTAGGTCAAGACGTATTAAAACGCGTGAAAAGAATGCCAGTTTCTCCGGGGGTAAAGACGTTTTTCTTTAAGCTACACACAGGTACATTATCGGTGAAAACATTTTTCGAAGACAAGGGTTTTTATCTGCCTTGGGGTTCACGATGCCTAATATGTAAACAACCAGAGACAATAGACCATGTTTTTCTGCACTGCTGGGAGGGGGTTTATTTTTGGGACGTATTACAAAAAACACTTAAAAAAGAATTACCTTTAGATCCACACGGAATCAGGTTCCTGCCGACAGATAATGAAGATGATGCACCCCTAGACACCGTAATGTTGCTAGGATTACACAGTCTTTGGCGGTCCCGAATGGCGGGCTTCCACGTTGACCCTGAAGCTCGCCCTGCAAGGCTCTACTTTCGCCAGTGTATGTACACCTTCGTTGAAATGCCCAAAGCGATGAGTGCAGTGCCAGCATGGGTGGTGAAAGTTGAACCATTGGTAGAGTTGAAAGAATTTTAACTTGACAACGTCAACCCCAATAGGGTCAACGGCTTTTTTACCTGTCATAGTTATGTGAACATCACGAGCTGGAGTGTTCAGTTCAATTTGTGTGTCAACCTTGGTTATGTGTATGACAGCCGGCAATAAAGAAAAAAGAAGGGCTCGTTGGTCTAGGGGTATGATTCTCGTTTAGGGTGCGAGAGGTCCCGGGTTCAAATCCCGGACGATCGCTTTCTTCTTTTTGCTCGCGCTGGCGGCAGCCACTGCTTTTGATAATCCCACACTCATTTGGTAGCCTGCGTTGTTGTCTGCCTTGCCCCTGCACTCATTCATGCACCACATAATACCGAGCCAAATAGAGCGCCTGTTGATTCTCCATTTATGCTTTGCCCCTCGTAACATGTGATAGAAATTCACTGAGCGACTGTTCACTCCCGAACTGGGCTCGTTGGTCCAGGGGTATGATTCTCGCTTAGGGTGCGAGAGGTCCCGGGTTAAATCCCGGACGAGCCCTTTCATCTTCTTCCTTGCGCTGGTGGCAGCTACTGCTTTTGCTAATCCCACACTCATTTGGTAGCCAGCGTAGTTGTCTGCCTTGGTTAGCCTCCACGTTTCAGCCCCATAGGTGAGTACAGGCAAGATGCAACTGTTGTATACTTTCCTCTTGAGCGATACCGGTAAGCTGCTAGTCATAATCTGCGAGTGCTTGCCAAATGCGCTCCATCCCAATCTTATTCTTCTTGTTATTTCCTTTTCATGATCCGGATCTGCGGTTACTACCTGTCCTAAGTAGATATATTCGCCTACTACTTCCAGTATTTCGCTACCTAATGTAAACTCCTGTTCCTTCCCGAGGCTGTTGAACATTACCTTAGTCTTCTGCATATTGATTTTCAAGCCTACCTTTCTACTTTTCCTGTCTAGGTCATCAATCATTATTTGCAATTCATCCCCCGAGTTGCTTAGCAAGGCAATGTCATCAGCAAATCGCAGATTACTGAGGTATTCTCCATCTACCCTTATCCCTAACTGCTCCCATTCCAAGTCTCTGAATACTTCCTCTAAACATGCTGTGAATAGTACTGGGGAGATTGTGTCTCCTTGCCTAACACCTTTCTTTATGGGAATTTTCTTGCTTTCTTTATGTAGAACTATGGTTGCTGTGCAGCCACTATATATATCTTCCAGCACTTTCACGTACGGCTCGTCTACCCCCTGATTTCGCAATGCCTGCATCACCGCCGAGGTTTCAACTGAGTCAAATGCTTTTTCGTAATCAATGAATGCTATGTATAAGGGCTGGTTATATTCCGAGCATTTTTCTATCACCTGATTGATGGTATGGATATGATCGATAGTAGAGTACCGTTTCCGAAACCCTGCTTGATCCTTTGCTTGATTGCAGTCTAAGGTTGTCATGATTCTATTAGCGATTACCTTAGTAAATACCTTATACGTAACAGACAGTAAGCTGATTGGTCTGTAATTTTTAAGGTCCTTAGAGTCCCCTTTCTTGTGAATGAGGATAATGTTTGCATTCTTCCATGGTTCCGGTACCGTCGATGACACCAGGCACTGCGTATACAGGGTGGCCAGTTTTTCTAGCACGATATCCCCCCCGTCCTTCAGCAAATCTGTAGTTATCTGATCCTCTCCAGCTGATTTCCCCCTTTTCATAGTTTCTAGTGCTTTCTTGACCTCGTCCTTCGTCACTGGTGGAACGTCTGACTGTTTTTCCCTACCGCCAATCTCATTACGGTCCTGACTACTTTGGCTACTGTAGAGATCTGTATAGAACTCCTCGGTTACTTTGACTATCTTTTCCATATTAGTGATGACGTTGCCCGCCTTGTCCCTTATTGCATACATCTGGTTTTTCCCTATGCCCAATTTCTTCTTTACCGCTTTAAGGCTTCCCCCGTTCTTTACAGCATGCTCAATTTTCTCCATGTTATACTTCCTTATATCGGCCACCTTGCGCTTATTGATTAGCTTTGATATCTCGGCCAATTCGATCTGGTCTGTTGGATTGGAAGCTTTCATACTCTGCCGTTTCTTAATCAAATCTTTCGTCTCCTTAGACAGCTTACCGGTATCCTCTCTAACTATCCTACCGCCTACTTCTACCGCGCACTCAGTAATGATATCTCTGAAATTATTGTTCCTTGCCTCTAGGGTAATGTCGCCATCCTCAGTTAGAGCTGAATACCTATTCTGTAGCGAGATCCTGAATTCTGCCCTCCCCCTCACCGCTAATTCGTTGATGGGTTTCTTTCTTACTAATCTATTGCGTTCCTTCTTCAGATTTAGGCTAATTCGGGACCTCACCATCCTGTGGTCACTACATCGAACTTTCCCGATTACTTCTACATCCTGCACAATGGCGGGGGTTGAACACATTATGAAGTCGATTTCATTTTTAGTCTCTCCGTTAGGACTTTTCCATGTCCATTTTCGGTTCTTCCGTTTGCTGAAGAAGGTATTCATGATTCGTAAGTTATTGCGCTCTGCAAACTCAACTAGTAACTCCCCTCTGCTATTCCTAGAACCAATGCCATAGTCACCTACTGCCTGGTCTCCTGCCTGTTTTTTCCCTACCTTGGCATTGAAGTCGCCCATTAGTACAGTATACTGCGTCTTTACTTTTCTCATTGCCGATTCTACATCTTCATAGAAGCTTTCAACTGCCTGGTCATCATAACTACATGTAGGTGCATAGGCCTGTACAACCTTCAGTTTATACCGCTTATTAAGCCTAATTACGATGCCTGCAACCCTCTCATTAATACTATAGAATTCATCTATATTACCCGCTATGTACTTATTGACAAGGAAACCTACTCCTAGTTGTCGCCTTTCTGGTAAACCTCGATAACACAGTACATGCCCGTCCTTCAGTACAGTATATGCCTCATTCGGCCTCCTAACCTCACTAAGCCCTATGACATCCCATTTCATGCCTTCTAGTTCCTCTAACAGCACTGCTAAACTAGCTTCACTAGCTAGAGTTCTAGCATTAAACGTTGCCAAGGTCAGTTTCCAATGGCGGCCTGTCCAGCGGAGCCAGGCTTTCTTAGCACCCCCTGCTGCGTCACAGGTCTGACCGCCGCCGTGGTCAGTTGTTCCGCACTCATTCATGCACCATATAATACTCAGCCAAATAGAGCGCCTGTTGATTCTCCATTTATGCTTTGCCCCTCGTAACATGTGATAGAAATTCACTGAGCGACTGTTCACTCCTGAACTGGGCTCGTTGGTCTAGGGGTATGATTCTCGCTTAGGGTGCGAGAGGTCCCGGGTTCAAATCCCGGACGAGCTCTTTCTTCTTCTTCCTTGCGCTGGTGGCAGCTACTGCTTTTGCTAATCCCACACTCATTTGGTAGCCAGCGTAGTTGTCTGCCTTGCCGCTGCACTCATTCATGCACCATATAATACTCAGCCAAATAGAGCGCCTGTTGATTCTCCATTTATGCTTTGCCCCTCGTAACATGTGATAGAAATTCACTGAGCGACTGTTCACTCCTGAACTGGGCTGGTTGGTCTAGGGGTATGATTCTCGCTTAGGGTGCGAGAGGTCCCGGGTTCAAATCCCGGACGAGCCCTTTCATCTTCTTCCTTGCGCTGGTGGCAGCTACTGCTTTTGCTAATCCCACACTCATTTGGTAGCCAGCGTAGTTGTCTGCCTTGCCGCTGCACTCATTCATGCACCATATAATACTCAGCCAAATAGAGCGCCTGTTGATTCTCCATTTATGCTTTGCCCCTCGTAACATGTGATAGAAATTCACTGAGCGACTGTTCACTCCCGAGCTGGGCTCGTTGGTCTTGGGTAGCCGAGATAACTTGTTTCGCCGGGTTCGAGAAGGTGGACTTGGGCGTGCTCATCTATTTGTACGCCAACTGGTTAATCGTTTTATTTTCCTCCGTGACGTCTCGGACCCTTTCTTACGTACTGCGTGCCAAGTAAGGCTCGTGCGGGCAGTGCCCAATTTTGTTGTCTCTATGAGAAGTATTCCAGGGCGAATTTCCAAGCTTTTTCAAGAAATAGTAAGCAGTGTCCGAATTTTAACTGCTCGTTTTTCGGTAGAATACTTGAGTACAATCAAAAAGAAGAAACTGTACAACGATATTTGTGACAACCTTTTTCCTCTTCCTATGTAGAGAGCCTTGTACAGCGAGAGTCTAGGTCAACACGTATTAAAACGCCTGAAAAGAATGCCAGTTTATCCGGGGGTAAAGACGTTTTTCTTTAAGCTACATACAGGTACATTATCGGTGAAAACATTTTTCGAAGACAAGGGTTTTTATCTGCCTTGGGGTTCACGATGCCTAATATGTAAACAACCAGAGACAATAGACCATGTTTTTCTGCACTGCTGGGAGGGGGTTTATTTTTGGGACGTATTGCAAAAAACACTTAAAAAAGAATTACCTTTAGATCCACACGGAATCAGGTTCCTGCCGACAGATAATGAAGATGATGTACCCCTAGACACCGTAATGTTGCTAGGATTACACAGTCTTTGGCGGTCCCGAATGGCGGGCTTCCACGTTGACCCTGAAGCTCGCCCTGCAAGGCTCTACTTTCGCCAGTGTATGTACACCTTCGTTGAAATGCCCAAAGCGATGAGCGCAGTCCCAGCATGGGTGGTGAAAGTTGAACCATTGGTAGAGTTGAAAGAATTTTAACTTGACAACGTCAACCCCAATAGGGTCAACGGCTTTTTTACCTGTGTCATAGTTATGTGAACATCACGAGCTGGAGTGTTCAGTTCAATTTGTGTGTCAACCTTGGTTATGTGTATGACAGCCGACAATAAAGAAAAAAGAAGGGCTCGTTGGTCTAGGGGTATGATTCTCGTTTAGGGTGCGAGAGGTCCCGGGTTCAAATCCCGGACGATCGCTTTCTTCTTTATGCTCGCGCTGGTGGCAGCTACTGCTTTTGCTAATCCCACACTCACTTAGTAGCCAGCGTAGTTGTGTGCCTTGCCGCTGCACTCATTCATGCACCACATAATACCGAGCCAAATAGAGCGCCTGTTGATTCTCCGTTTATGCTTTGCCCCTCGTAACATGTGATAGAAATTCACTGAGCGACTGTTCACTCCCGAACTGGGCTCGTTGGTCTAGGGGTATGATTCTCGCTTAGGGTGCGAGAGGTCCCGGGTTCAAATCCCGGACGAGCCCTTTCTTCTTTTTGCTTGCGCTGGTAGCAGCCACTCCTTTTGCTAATCCCACGATTATTTCGTAGCCTGCGTCGTTGTCTGCCTTGCCGCTGCGCTCACTCATGCATCATTAGATACCCAGGCAAAGAGAGCGTCTGTTAATTCTCCATTTATGGTTTGCCCCTTGTCAGATATATGATAGAAATTCACTGAGCGACTGTTCAATCCCGTGCTGGGCTCGTTGGTCTAGGGGTATGATTCTCGCTTAGGGTGCGAGAGGTCCCGGGTTCAAATCCCGGACGAGCCCTTTCTTCTTCTTCCTTGCGCTGGTGGCAGCTACTGCTTTTGCTAATCCCACACTCATTTGGTAGCCAGCGTAGTTGTCTGCCTTGCCGCTGCACTCATTCATGCACCATATAATACTCAGCCAAATAGAGCGCCTGTTGATTCTCCATTTATGCTTTGCCCCTCGTAACATGTGATAGAAATTCACTGAGCGACTGTTCACTCCTGAACTGGGCTCGTTGGTCTAGGGGTATGATTCTCGCTTAGGGTGCGAGAGGTCCCGGGTTCAAATCCCGGACGAGCCCTTTCTTCTTCTTCCTTGCGCTGGTGGCAGCTACTGCTTTTGCTAATCCCACACTCATTTGGTAGCCAGCGTAGTTGTCTACCTTGCCGCTGCACTCATTCATGCACCATATAATACTCAGCCAAATAGAGCGCCTGTTGATTCTCCATTTATGCTTTGCCCCTCGTAACATGTGATATAAATTCACTGAGCGACTGTTCACTCCTGAACTGGGCTCGTTGGTCTAGTTTTTTTTTTTTTTTCTAGTCTAGGGGTTTTCTAGTCTAGTTTTTCTGGTCTAGGGGTATGATTCTCGCTTAGGGTGCGAGAGGTCCCGGGTTCAAATCCCGGACGAGCCCTTTCTTCTTCTTCCTTGCGCTGGTGGCAGCTACTGCTTTTGCTAATCCCACACTCATTTGGTAGCCAGCGTAGTTGTCTGCCTTGCCGCTGCACTCATTCATGCACCATATAATACTCAGCCAAATAGAGCGCCTGTTAATTCTCCATTTATGTTTTGCCCCTCGTAACATGTGATAGAAATTCACTGAGCGACTGTTCACTCCTGAACTGGGCTCGTTGGTCTAGGGGTATGATTCTCGCTTAGGGTGCGAGAGGTCCCGTATTCAAATCCCGGACGAGCCCTTTCTTCTTCTTCCTTGCGCTGGTGGCAGCTACTGCTTTTGCTAATCCCACACTCATTTGGTAGCCAGCGTAGTTGTCTGCCTTGCCGCTGCACTCATTCATGCACCATATAATACTCAGCCAAATAGAGCGCCTGTTGATTCTCCATTTATGCTTTGCCCCTCGTAACATGTGATAGAAATTCACTGAGCGACTGTTCACTCCTGAACTGGGCTCGTTGGTCTAGGGGTATGATTCTCGCTTAGGGTGCGAGAGGTCCCGTGTTCAAACCCCGGACGAGCCCTTTCTTCTTCTTCCTTGCGCTGGTGGCAGCTACTGCTTTTGCTAATCCCACACTCATTTGGTAGCCAGCGTAGTTGTCTGCCTTGCCGCTGCACTCATTCATGCACCATATAATACTCAGCCAAATAGAGCGCCTGTTGATTCTCCATTTATGCTTTGCCCCTCGTAACATGTGATAGAAATTCACTGAGCGACTGTTCACTCCTGTGCTGGGCTCGTTGGTCTAGGGGTATGATTCTCGCTTAGGGTGCGAGAGGTCCCGGGTTCAAATCCCGGACGAGCCCTTTCTTCTTCTTCCTTGCGCTGGTGGCAGCTACTGCTTTTGCTAATCCCACACTCATTTGGTAGCCAGCGTAGTTGTCTGCCTTGCCGCTGCACTCATTCATGCACCATATAATGCTCAGCCAAATAGAGCGCCTGTTGATTCTCCATTTATGCTTTGCCCCTCGTAACATGTGATAGAAATTCACTGAGCGACTGTTCACTCCCGAGCTGGGCTCGTTGGTCTTGGGCAGCCGAGATAACTTGTTTCGCCGGGTTCGAGAAGGTGGACTTGGGCGTGCTCATCTATTTGTACGCCAACTGGTTAATCGTTTTATTTTCCTCCGTGACGTCTCGGACCCTTTCTTACGTACTGCGTGCCAAGTAAGGCTCGTGCGGGCAGTGCCCAATTTTGTTGTCTCTACGAGAAGTATTCCAGGGCGAATTTCCAAATTTTTTCAAGAAATAGTAAGCAGTGTCCGAATTTTAACTGCTCGTTTTTCGGTAGAATACTTGAGTACAATCAAAAAGAAGAAACTGTACAACGATATTTGTGACAACCTTTTTCCTCTTCCTATGTAAAGAGCCTTGTACAGCGAGAGTCTAGGTTAAGACGTATTAAAACGCGTGAAAAGAATGCCAGTTTCTCCGGGGGTAAAGACGTTTTTCTTTAAGCTACACACAGGTACATTATCGGTGAAAACATTTTTCGAAGACAAGGGTTTTTATCTGCCTTGGGGTTCACGATGCCTAATATGTAAACAACCAGACACAACAGACCATGTTTTTCTGCACTGCTGGGAGGGGGTTTATTTTTGGGACTTATTACAAAAAACACTTAAAAAAGAATTACCTTTAGATCCACACGGAATCAGGTTCCTGCCGACAGATAATGAAGATGATGTACCCCTAGACACCGTAATGTTGCTAGGATTACAAAGTCTTTGGCGGTCCCGAATGGCGGGCTTCCACGTTGACCCTGAAACTCGCCTGCAAGGCTCTACTTTCGCCATTGTATGTACACCTTCGTTGAAATGCACAAAGCGATGAGTGCAGTCCCAGCATGGGTGGTGAAAGTTGAACCATTGGTAGAGTTGAAAGAATTTTAACTTGACAACGTCAACCCCAATAGGGTCAACGGCTTTTTTACCTGTGTCATAGTTATGTGAACATCACGAGCTGGAGTGTTCAGTTCAATTTGTGTGTCAACCTTGTTTATGTGTATGACAGCCGGCAATAAAGAAAAAAGAAGGGCTCGTTGGTCTCTTTCTACTTCCGGTCACCGTGCGGGACGGTCGCAGAATCATGAGCTCCAGCGGAGCGGCGACAGCGGCCCTTGCCGGCCGCGGAAACAGGAAGTTTGATACGGATGATAAGGACTATGAGTTGATTTTGCCGACGCTGCCTACAGGACGTGTTGTTTTAAACACCGTGTTTTTGCACGGCGACGTGCGCAATAGGCCGTACAAAGTGGAAGATTTTCGCGATGCCCTCGCCAACGTTGGTGCGCTCCCCGATGTTGTGGCGTTGGGGGCGTACCAGATTAACCACGTTTGGGCTGTCACGCTCAGCAGCGCTGAAGCAACGAAGAAGCTGGCTGCGTTGAAACAAGTAGAAGTAAAGGGACGTCGCTGCATCATCATCGACCCAGAGGACCAACAGGTGAAGCTGCGGCTGCACTGGATGTTGCACGGTGTGGCCGACGACGACATCCGGACGGCCTTCGCTGCTTTCGGTAACGTAACCGAGGTGACCCGGGAGCGGTGGCGCGTCCAAGGCGTCAAAGAGAAGGGGTCAACAACGAGAACAGTTCTCCTGAAACTTAAACCCGGTATTAAGACCGATGACCTACCTCACCAGCTGCGAGTCGCCGGTGAGTTGGCCCTCGTTGTGGTGCCTGGGCGGCCTATGCAGTGCCTGCGCTGCCGTGGTAGTGGTCACGTTAGACGTGAATGCAAGGTGCCCCGGTGTTCGAAATGCAGGCGTTACGGCCACGTCGACAGTGAGTGTGTCCGTACATATTCGGTGGCCACGGGGCTCGCATCGAGGGAGGAGATAGCTGAACACCAGATGGACGTATCAGAGGCGGAAAAAGCGGCGAAAGGAGTCGAGGAAGTAGGCAAGCCGGAAGCGGCGACTGTCTCTTCTGGGACTTCTAGCAGAAACACAAACGTGTCAAGTGAGGCAGAGAGGCAACCTGAAGAAAAAGACTCGGCAGCGGACTGGGCTGATACTGAGGAGATGGAAGATAGCTTTTTGGCAGCTACGGAACCCGTGATGATGGCCACGACGAGCAGCGAGGAGCAGCAGCAACAGTGCAATGTTCGTGCGGGCAATGTCTCGGCCAAACGGCCTCACGCCCAGACTGGTGATGGAAAGGACAAAACAACAGCGTCAAGCGTTGAGGAGCCGCCTACGAAAACGGTCCAGTCCCGGAGGTCCTCTCTCAGATCGAAGCCGAACTTTCTGGGGGACAAGCGGGCCAGCGATAAGCCACCGCCGCTGCAAGACCATGCAGCCGCACCGGAGGGCTGCGGTGGAAACAAAGGAGTCTAGCCGGGTGCTAGACGCGAAAGGTGAGCGCAAATGCTCTCGGTCTCTTCACTCTATTTTAAAATGGATCCAACCCCTGCTCTGACATTCGGGTCGCTTAATGTTAGAGGGTTAGCAACGAAGAAAAAGCAGAGCCAGGTGTTGCGCCTTATAACGGACAGAGACATCGATGTGCTAGCCGTTCAAAAGACCAAAGTAGATGGAGAGGAAGAGACCGGGAGCATGGTGCAGCGCTTCACGTCGAAGTATTATGCCGTTGTGAGCCATGCAGTCGGAACTTCTGCCGGGTGCGTCCTTCTTGTAAAAAAGTTGCCTGGACTTAATGTGCAGACTTATGCTTCCGGAGAGACAGGGCGATACGTGATTTGTGATTTCGGTTTTGAGAATATAGAATGGCGGGTTATCTGTGTTTATGCACCTAATGAATTGGAGGATAGGCGTTCCTTTTTTGAGAGCCTGAAATATTACTGCACTAGTGAGAAACAGATAGTGCTCATGGGCGATTTCAATTGTGTTCTGGCGGCTCGCGATAAAAGCAGCACCCGAGCCTTCAGGGACAGAAGTACAGACTTATTGTCACGACTGATAGATGAATATGCATTAGATGATGTGGCGGAGTGTTTAGACGGTGAACGTAGTGTGCAATACACCCACTTTCAAGGTATTAGTCATGCTCGCCTCGACAGGATTTACATGTCACTGGACTTAATACCAAAGTGTCAAAAATACCGAGTTTTACCAGTGGCCTTTTCAGATCACTGTGCAGTGATATGCACTCTAGGCAAAAGGAAGCGAGCCAGTGGATTTTCATGGGAGCTGTGGAAATTAAATTGTAAACTGCTAAAAGACCAAATTTTCACTGAGTATGTGACGGAAAAAATTACCAAAATAGTAAATGAGTGTCAAAACAAAATCGGGCTCCAGTGGGTACTAGCCAAAGAAGAATTTAAGATGAAGGCCATTGAGCGGTCTACTTTGCTAAAGCACCAGGAAAGATTACAGGAAAAACAGCTGAGAGATATACTTGAAAAATTGTTGGCGCAGGAATGTAAAACGCCCGGCATAGGTAAGGAAGATATTAAGAAAACAAAGCAAAAGCTTGAACTTATAGAGGAAGACCGATATCGAGGGGCGATAGTGAGGGCGAGAGCGGAAGAATTGGTTGCAGGGGAGACGCCCACTAAGCGGGCTTTAGGAATGGAAAAAGCGCACGCTCGACGCAACGAAATTCAGGAGATCGAAGGAGCGGGTGAGGTAGTGACCGATAGCGATCGCATCCATCATGCTTTCTTTGATTACTATCAGGCGTTGTTCGCACAACATGAAGTTGACGTGCAAAGATTTAAAGGCGAGTTTCTCGGCGCTATGCCTAGGCTCGATGAATCCCGAAAAGAAAGCTTGGAGAGACGAATTAGTGAAAAAGAAGTTGAACGAGCAATAGAGAACTTGAACCCGGGAAAGTCTCCTGGCCCTGATGGGTTAAGTGCAGCTTTTTACAAAGCGTTTAAAACGGAATTAACCCCACTTTTGACTGCTGTTTAATGATGCCTATGATCGTAAGGAGTTGCCCCCGTCTTACGGTGCGGCCCATACCGTCCTCATCCCTAAAACAGATGATCCTATAAAACTCAGATAGGTTACTGCATATAGGCCGATCTCAGTAACGAACGTCGATTATAAAATATTCATGAAAGTGTTGGCGGCGAGGCTTCAGAGCGTTATTAAAGAAATTGTTGGCCCTCATCAAACATGTGGCATAAAGAACAGGTCTATCGCTTACAATATTCATAAGGCAAGGTGTGTGCTGGAGTGTAGCGACGTCACTGGGGTACCTGTGGCAATTCTCCAGCTAGATCTTAAAAAAGCGTTTGACTGTGTTGCTCATGAGATTTTGTTTTCTATCTTAGATCATGTCAATGTAGGTTCTATTATTACTGAGGGTGTGGCCATGGCGTACCGACACGGCACTACAAAGTTAATTGTTAATAAATCGTTGGGGGCCCCCATTAACGTGGAACGTTCGGTGCGTCAGGGTTGCCCCCTCAGTCCACTCTTGTATTGTGTGTATGTTGAAACTTTGTGCTTGCACATAATACAGAATAATGCTGTTCATGGTTTTCGGCTGCATGAAGCGGAAGTGAAAGTCCTAGCATATGCAGATGATGTAGCAATTTTCTGTGTCACAAAGGATAGCATTAGCAGTGCGGTAGAAGGTGTTAAAAGATTTAGTTTGGTCACGGGAAGCAAGTTGAACTGGGGAAAGTGCGCGGGGTTCTGGCACGGAGAATGGCCGGATACTCCTCACACTTTCGCTAATGTGTCCTGGTGTACGACCCCTGTAAAGTACCTTGGAGTCCCGTTGGAATTTTACAGAGATACTGAACAGTATTGGAAGGTGCAGGCACAAGAGACACAAGAAAAAGCAGAAAAGTGGAAAGGTACTCATTTATCCGTGTTGGCAAGAGCCACTGTGTGTAACCTGTTTTTTATTAGTAAACTGTGGTATGTGATCCAAGTGCTCCACTGCTCGCGAATTAACATACAAAAGGTACATCGAATTTTTGCGGTTTTTGTATGGGTCTCTAGCTGGGAAAGGTGCATGCGGACAAACTTGTTCAGACGGGTCAAAGACGGAGGCCTAGGCACTTATTTGTGAGGCAACTGGTAAACAGATTTTTGTTTTTCCGTGATGTTGAAGATCCTTTCCTGCGCACGGTGTGCCAAGTAAGGCTAGGGCGAGCCTTGCCAGAGTATGTAGTTGCAACAAAATGCATGACAGGAGGCATTTTTGGTTATTTCCGAGAGATAGTAACCAGCGTCAGATTCTTAACTACTCGGTTTTCAAAGGAATATTTGAGCAGCGTAACAAGGAAAACGTTGTACAGAGATGTGTGGGATGTTATCTTTCCGGTGCCGTTGTACAGGGCCTTGTACTGTGGAGGCCCCGGCGGTAATGTGTTGCAAAGGATTAAAAAAATAAATGTATCGCCGGAAATCAAGAGTTTTTCTTTAAAGTGCACACTGGAACTTTACCCGTCAAATATTTTTTGGAAGAAAAAGATGTTTCTACCGTGGGGACCAAACTACTTAATCTGCAAGCAACCGGAGACCATAGACCATGTTTTTTTGCACTGTTGGGAAGGGGTTTATTTTTGGGACGTGCTACAGAGGACCATGAAGAAACAGCTCCCGTTGCATTCACATGGAGTTAGGTACTTGCCAACAAAAAATGAGGGCGGGATCCCGTTCGATTTAGTCATGCTGGTGGGCCTCCACAGTATATGGCGCTCTCGTATGGCCCGGTTCTACTGTGACCCCGAAGCGCGTCCAGCGCGTATATATTTTCGAGAGAGCATCTACAAGTTTGTCGAAATACAGAAGATACGGAATCCTGTCCCTGAGTGGCTCTCAAGGCTAGAGCCTCTGACAACACTCAGAGAATATTAATGTGACAAAGCCTGGTCCTCTCTTGGGGATTTCGCTTCTTGTATAATTGTGTACATATTTTGTTTTTTGTTGTTGTCTTTGTTTTGTGAAAGCCGAGGACCGGCAATAAAAAAAAAGGGCTCGTTGGTCTAGGGGTATGATTCTCGTTTAGGGTGCGAGAGGTCCCGGGTTCAAATCCCGGACGATCGCTTTCTTCTTTTTGCTCGCGCTGGCGGC